>NC_135985.1:21311092-21347984 GCF_053455715.1 Rhinoraja longicauda
CGAGCCAACACTGCCATTCAATGTGATCATGGCTGATCATCCACAATCAGTACCCCGTTCCTGCCTTCTCCCCATACCCCCTGACTCCGCTATCATTAAGAGCTCTAACTCGCTCTCTCTTGAAAGCATCCAGAGAATTGGCCTCGACTGCCTTCTGAGGCAGAGAATTCCACAGCTTCACAACTCTCTGAGTGAAAAAGTTTTTCCTCATCTCCGTTCTAAATGGCCTACCCCTTATTCTTAAACTGCGGCCCCTGGTTCTGGACTCCCCCAACATCGGGAACATGTTTCCTGCCTCTAGCGTGTCCCATCCCTTAATAATCTTATATGTTTCAATAAGATCCCCTCTCATCCTTCTAAATTCCAGCGTATACAAGCCCAGTCACTCCAGTCTTTCAACATACGACAGTCCCGCCATTGCGGGAATTACTTGGGCCTTGTTGGGATAGTATGGGAAGGTGCGGACAGAACGGTCGGGGGTGGGATGGGATGGAAAGTTAAAGCGAGCCTTGCCTCAGCCTAGGCCGGCAGCATCAGTGGCGGGTCAATGCATCGATCTGTTCGGGCCACTTTTCCAGTCTGCTCTCGTGTGACGCCATTTTCTCCTTCGACAGGCTTCATCCCTCCTCCTCTCATCTTTGGCGCTGGGATCGACTCGACCTGTTTGTTCTGGACCACCATCTGCGGGGAGCTGGGGGCCTGCATGTTGTACGACAACGTGGTGTACCGGTACCTCTACATCAGCATCGCCATCACCCTGAAGATCCTGGCCTTCATCCTGTACACCACCACCTGGCACTGCCTGAGGAGGAACGCCAAGTACATGAGGGATGATAAGGGCAACCTCCAGCCACTCACGGCCAACAGCCTCTTTGTATCGACCCTGACGCTGGACACAGTGGAGAGGGACTCCACGCACCACCCTTCACAAAAGACCAAATTCATCTACAACCTTGAGGACCATGAGTGGTGTGAAAATATGGAATCCGTCCTATAAAAAAAGAAAGAGATCTCATTTTGTACATTGTGTTTTTGAATGGAAGAAACGATATGTAATGGTGCCCAAACTTTAAAACAAAAACGAGTTTTTTGTTTGCAAGCCATGAGCGAGGGCCTAAAGCGGATTGGGAATTAACAATTGAGAAGTTGGTTGTATATTTGTGAGTGAGAGGGTTGTTCAGCGTAGCGCACTGATGTTTTGTCAAGGTGCATAGTTTCGATTGATGTCTTGCTCGAATGCCTTGAACCAGTATTGCTGGGATACTCCGCATCCGAGAGTGGCCTGGTGAGGGATCTCGCCACTTGAGTCGTGCTTCTGTGGGGTCTTTGCCCGGCAGACGTTGGGCACTTGCCCTTCACTCGGTCCTTTGAACCAAAGGTTCCACCTGAAAGGGGGTCCTCGCGATTGCCGAACGGGACAAATGGGCTTCCTTCGAGTCTTCTTTCCAGGAGGGGGATTGCGAAGAGCTCCAGCTCCCAACTGAATTGGGCCAGGAGGTGACGCCCTTTGGAGTGGTAGCGGATTACCAGACCTGCTGCAGTTCTCCAGTGAGGGAGAACACCAGGACATGTGTCTGATCAAGGCTAATGTTACGCACCAGAGATGTGAATGGATTAATCTCTCCACAATAAAGACCGCAGGGCTCGAGAGCAATGAGACGCTAACAAACCCTGTGAACACTCTGTCCTCTTGTAAATAAACGTGTGGACGTCCCGTCACTTGGCAGTAGAGAGGAGGAATAATTTGCCTCTTCGATATCTTAATCATTTATCTCTAGTCTTGGCTGAGAAAAGGGTTCCACGATACGTTACATTTTCCCTTTAAAGCACTTAGAGTCTCTTATTTTGCAGCTCCACCTCCCCCACAGCTAATTAATCCTTCAAAAGTTGTGTTTCAGTGTCTTGCCTGCAAGTATGTATTTGAGTTTTAAAATAGCAAATTGTGCATCTCATCAATGGCTCACTGAGAATCACCAGCTGAAGCAACATTTGGCTCTCTTCTATCTATGCAGCACTCATGTGTGGGAAGGAACTGCAGATGCTGGTTTACACCGAAGATAGAGAGAGGTTCAAAATGTTGGAGTAACTCAGCGGGTCAGGCAGCATCTCTGGAGAACAGGAATAGGGTCTGAAGAAGGGTCTCGACCTGAAACGTCACCTGTTCCTTTTTCTCCTGAGATGCTGCTGAGTTACTGAGTTACTGATGACCCGCTGAGTTACTGCAGCATTTCGTGTCTCTCGTGAATCGTAGTTCATCATGGAAACAGTCGGGGCCGAGCATTTCAGGCCTGTGACGTCTCGTTCAGTTTTAAAGATCCAGCATGAAATCAGGCCTTTCAACCCATTGGGTCCACGCCGACCATTCACACCAGTTCTCAGTCATCCCATATTAGGGGCGATTTTACTGGGGCCGACTAACCTGTAAACAGGGATGTGGGAGGAAACCGAAGCACCCAGAGGAAACCCACGTGGTCACAGTGAGAACGTGTAAACTCCATTTCAATAGCAGCCGAGGGCAAGATTGAACCCGGGTCTCTGGCGCTGTGAGGCAGCAGCTCTACCACCTGGCATCACCCCAAATGTTTCATATGTATTCTGAAGAAAGGCCAGTGGCCTGAAATGTTCATTGTTTCCCTCTCCGCTGAGGCAGCCTGAACTGCTGAGTATTTCCAGCATTTTCTCATTACAGAGAGTTCCAGTTCACTGCGATTGTTTAGTGACCATGTATGTGAGTCCCAATCTTGTTCTTTCCCTGTGACTATTCTCTTCCCCTTTGAAAGAGATAATGAATCTGCTTCCACAGCCCTTTCTGAAAACCTATTCTAGAATCACAACTCTCTGAGTCTTTGCCAATTCGATTAGACGTGTTTTCTTTGGTTCTTGGATTATTCGCTGTTGACCTTTCTGCTGATGGAAATAGTTTCTCCCCATCTATTGAATCAAAATGTCTCTTTATAAATCTCGTTTCACAAGGAATTAATCATCAAACCCACTCATCAAGAACTCTGTAGAAACAAAGAATTACAGATGCTGCTTTATACAAAAGGATACAAAGTGCTGGAGTAATTTAAGATTAGGAGGCAGAGATCAGCCATGATTGAATGGCGGAGTGGACTCAATGGGCCCGAATGGCCTAATTCTACTCCTATAACTTGTGAACTGGTGAAGATGGAAAGGCTGCAGAGAAGATTTAAGCTGGAAAGGGCGCAGGGACGATTTACAAGGATGTTGCCAGGACTCGAGAGCCTGAGCTACAGGGAGAGGTTGAGCAGGCGAGGACTTTATTCCTTGGAGCGCAGGAAGATGAGGGGTGATTTTGTAGAGGTGCAAAAATATCATGAGAAGAATAGATAGGGTAAATGCAGTCTTTTGCCCAGAGTAGGGGAAGCAAGTACCAGAGGACATAGGTTTAAGTTGAGAAGGGAAAGATTTAATAAGAACCTGAGGGGTCACTTTTTTTACACAAAGTGTGGTGGGTATTTGGAACAAACTGCCGGAAGAGCACGATGTTCAAAAATCATTTGGACAGATACATGGATAGGACAGGTTTAGAGGGATATGGGCCAAACACAGGCAGGTAGGACTAGTGTAGATGGGACATGTTGGTCAGTCTGGACAAGATGGGATGAAGAGGCTGTTTCCACGCTGCATGACTCCATCACTCAGCGGGTCAGGCAGCATCTCTGGAGAACATGGATTCTCAAACGGTCCTGGCTCGAAATTTCACCTATCCATGTTCACCAGAGATGCTGCCTGACCCGTTGAGTTACCACAGCACTTTGTGTTTAGATTCCTATTAAAAAAATTTCCCCTTCAAATTAAACCTATCTCCTCTGGTCCTCGATTCACCAAGAGACTCTGTGCATCGGGACACAGGGCAGAACATGCCCTGGCAAATGCATGAACTGTGTGATCAGGGCCACAGGACAGAACCGTTTCAGTTGTCCTTCGACAATTTCTGACAGACATTTATTTCTGTGAGATTCATTGAGAGCCTCCTGCCCTCACAGCACATCAGTCATCTTTATGATATCTTTTCCCATGTCCCTGGTCTCTCCTGAGTCTGTATAATGAGCCAGGCTGCCTCCAACGTGAAGTGGTGCTCATTCCACCAAAAGATTCATCACAGAAGACCCACGAGGATGTGGAGTCAAATCCATCTGCTCTATTTGCCTGCCCCTCTAAAGGGCAACAGCCTAGAACTCCTGTGTCCTTAAAGCAGTAGGTAATGAGCTCAGTGACACTTTTGTTCTCCCCCTTGTGAAGCCCCACAACACCACTGACCTATTCTGGATTGTTTTAGTTTAGAGATACAGCGCAGAAACAGGCCCTTCGGCCCACCGGGTCCACGCTGGCAAGCGATCCCCGCACACTGGCACTTGCCCTACACGCCCTGGGGACCATTTACAATTATACCAAGCCAATTAACCTACAAACCTGTACGTCTTTGAAGTGTGGGAGGAAACCGGAGCACCTGCAGAAAACCCACGCAGGTCACGGGGAGAACGTGCAAACTCCATACAGACAGCACCCGTGGTCAGGATCAAACCTGGGTCTGTGGCGCTGTGAGGCAGCAACTCTACCGCTGCGCCACCATGTTGGCCACTTGTAGCAGGTTTAAGTTTAGGTTTGTTATTGTCAGGCGTACCGACGTACAGTGAAAAGCTTTGTTTTGCATGCTTCCCAAACAGATCAGATATACTATCAATCGATAGAGCAAAGCGGCAGTTGCAGAGTGCAGGATATAGCAAATGCAGCACATCAGTACCAGAGACAAAGTTACATGTCCACAATGGGGTATAGATGAATCGGGCAGTACCCGGGCTTGTGGAAGGACCATTCAGAAGCCTAATAACTGATGAAGCTGGTCCTGAGTCTGGCGGTGCACACTTTCAGGTTTTTGTACCTTCTGCCTGACTAGAGCGGGGAGAGAGGTGACCCTGGGGTGGGTCAAGTATTTGATTATGTTAGCTGTTTTTCAGAGGTGGTGTGAAGTATCGATGGAGTCAATGGTGGGAAGTCTGGTCTGTGTGATGGACTGGGCTACATCTACAACCTTCTGCGATTTCTTGTAGTCTTGGGCAGAGCTGTTCCCAAAACCAATCTGTGAAGCAACCCAACAGTACACCTCCTATGGTGCATCTGTAGAAGTCTGTAAGAGTCACTGGAGACATGTCAAATTTCCTCAAAGCCGGCTTTCCTAACCTTGTGCCAGTTTTTCTAGTGAAGTTGCGCCCACAAAGCTGTTATGCAGGGAGTTCTGAGACTGAGGATAAAGGAACAATTGTGTAGGAAAATAACTGCAGATGCTGGTACAAATCGAAGGTATCACAAAATGCTGGAGTAACTCAGCGGGTCAGGCAGCATCTCAGGAGAGAAGGAATGGGTGACGTTTCGGATCGAGACCCTTCTTCAGACTGATGTCAGGGGAGGGGGCGGGACAGAGATAGGATTTAGTCGGAGACAGGAAGACTGTCGGAGAACTGGGAAGGGGGAGGGGAAAAAGAGGGACAGAGGAACTATCTGAAGTTAGAGAAATCAATGTTCATACCGCTGGGGTGTAAGCTGCCCCAGCGAAAAATGAGATGCTGTTCCTCCAATTTGCTGTGGGCCTCACTCTGACAATGACATAGAACAATTGTGGTGTGTAATTCATTTTAGTTTAGTTTATTGTCATGTGTACCGCGGTACAGTAAAAAGCTTTTTGTTGCATGCTGTCAAGTCAGGGAAAAGACTGTACATGATTACAATCACCAGTGTACAGATGCTAGATAATGGGGATACATTTAGTGCAAAATAAAGTCTAGTAAAGTCTGATTCAAGATAGTTTGAGGGTTTCCAATGAGGTAGATGGGAGATCAGGATCAATAGACAATAGACAATAGACAATAGGTGCAGGAGGAGGCCATTCGGCCCTTCGAGCCAGCACCGCCATTCAATGTGATCATGGCTGATCATTCTCAATCAGTACCCCGTTCCTGCCTTCTCCCCATACCCCCTGACTCCGCTATCCTTAAGAGCTCTATTCAGCTCTCTCTTGAATGCATTCAGAGAATTGGCCTCCACTGCCTTCTGAGGCAGAGAATTCCACAGATTCACAACTCTCTGACTGAAAAGGTTTTTCCTCATCTCAGTTCTAAATGGCCTACCCCTTATTCTTAAACTGTGGCTCCTTGTTCTGGACTCCCCCAACATTGGGAACATGTTTCCTGCTCTAACGTGTCCAACCCCTTAATAATCTTATACGTTTCGATAAGATCTCCTCTCATCCTTCTAAATTCCAGTGTATACAAGCCTAGTCGCTCCAGTCTTTCAACATATGAAAGTCCCGCCATTCCGGGAATTAACCTAGTAAACCTACGCTGCACACCCTCAATAGCAAGAATATCCTTCCTCAAATTTGGAGACCAAAACTGCACACAATACTCCAGGTGCGGTCTCACTAGGGCCCTGTACAACTGCAGAAGGACCTCTTTGCTCCTATACTCAACTCCTCTTGTTATGAAGGCCAACATTCCATTGGCTTTCTTCACTGCTAGTTGGTGGTAGGATAGTTCAGTTGCCCGGTAACAATCATAACATAAAAACAAACAGACAAACTATCCTAACGGAGAAGCGGCGAATAAACAACGCCAGCGTCCTCTCACGTCAGGGTCCGGCAGTATACAACACAAAGCACAGGACACACAGATACAATTTTTACACAAACAGCCATCACAGTGATTGCTCTAGGCACACCCTCACTGTGATGGAAGGCAAAGAAAAGTCTTATCTCCTCCTCATTCTTCTCCCGTGGTGCCACGAGGTGATCGAGGCTCCCAACTTTTTGAAGTTGTGGTTGATCGTCCACAATCAGTAACCTGTGCCTGCCTTCTCCCCCTATCCCTTGATTCCGCTAGCCTCTAGAGCTCTATCTAACTCTCTTTTAAATCCCTGACATGAAGCACGTTTATTCCCTTGAATGAGATCTGGCAATCTCCCAGTGCATGGCTACTGATTTATCCTCATCCCTTAACCCTGAGATTTTGCCATTTTCGCAGCTGCTCTCCTGGTGTTGGTCGGTAATTTAGTTGTCCACCGTGATTGATTAGCTCAGGGACCTGGAGACGTTCCCTGTTGAGAGATGTCCTCTAAGCACAAGGTGGCAGGTCCAACCAACTGCACTGTCAAGCACTGAAACTCTCAAAGGCCTTCATCTGCCTGACGGCAAGGAGTCTCAAGGCCAGGAACTCATCAGATGCATCCATTCCCCTCCCACCGTGGCTGACTGAGTCTCGTCTCCTTTATACCACTGATATTGTAGGTTATAGTAGGTTTGCAGACCTACAGTTAGGGTTGCCAACTGTCCCGTATTAGCCGGGACATCCCGTATTTTGGTTTGTCCCGTACGGGACCATCCTTTCCCATATTAGGCCAGGGGGGGCGCTGTAGGCCCGGACGCTGTAGGCCCGGACGCTGTAGGCCCGGACACTGTAGGCCCAGACAGTGTAGGTCCGGACAGGGTAGGCCCAGAGGCCCGGGCGCTGTAGGCACAGACGCTGTAGGCCCGGACGCTGTAGGCCCGGAAGCTGTATGCCCGGACAGTGTAGATCCAGACAGGGTAGGCCTGGAGGCCCGGGCGCCGCCTAACGGAGGTTACATAGCAACCCGCCTCCCGGCCTGGCCAGCCACCATTGGTAGAGTGGGAGCACATGGCCGCTGGCTGGGTGAGGTCACGTAGGACGCGGGGCGGTGATGTCACTTTGTCCCTTATTTGCGAGTGAGATAGTTGGTAACCCTACCTACAGTACTGCATGTTGTCAGGAGCACCACACACATATCTGCACTCCTTATTTAAAAAGGTATGAGAGGCAGTTTAGAGAAGTTGGGCGGTACAGTGGTGTAGCGGTAGAGTTGCTGCCTTACAGCGCCAGGGACCTGGGTTCGATCCTGACTGTGGGTGCTTGTCTGTACGGAGTTTGTACATTCTCCCTGTGACCACATGGATTATCTCTGGGATCACTGGCATCCTCCCACACTCTAAAGACGTACAGGTTTGTAGGTTAATTGGCTTGGTATAAATGTAAATTGTCTTTTGTGGGTGTAGTAGTCTGGGTAAATAGTCCCCAGTTACTCCAGCATTTTGTGTCTAAGTTACTCCAGCATTTTGTGTCTACCTAGTGGGTGTATATTAGTGTTAGTGTGCAGAGATTGCTGTTCAGCTCAGACTCGATGGACCGAAGGGCCTGTTTCCACGCTGTATCCCAAAACTACACCAAACTAAACTAAGGTTCAGGTTCAATCCTGGACTGGCAGGGCGGTCTTGTGGAAAACAATTGAGCAGATTCAGTCCATACTCATTGAAATTTAGAAACATTTTAATAAAACAATAATCTTCTGAGAAGGCGTAACAAGATAGATGTTGTGAGGTGACTTCATCATGTGGGGTAATCTGGAGCGGGAGGGCACAGTTACGTTAATGTATTCCGCAATTTAAGGTACAAATTGAGCAAGGCTGGTGGAATTGCTTCTAAATTCCGGTGGCGCAACGATAGAGTTGCTGCTTTACAGCGAATGCAGCGCCGGAGACTCAGGTTCGATCCTGACTACGGGTGCTGTACTGTAAGGAGTTTGTACGTTCTCCCCGTGACCTGCGTGGGTTTTCTCCGAGATCTTCGGTTTCCTCCCACACTCCAAAGACGTACAGGTATGTAGGTTAATTGACTGGGTAAATGTAAAAATTCTCCCTAGTGTGTGTGGGATAGTGTTAATGTGCGGGGATCGCTGGGCGGCGCGGACTTGGTGGGCCAAAGGGCCTGTTTCCGCGCTGTATCTGAAATATGAAAATAAATTGTACGTGAGTTGTAGAATCTGGGGGAAGTTGATCCGGTTTGGAGAGATATGGGCCAAATGCAAGCAGGTGGGACTATTGTAGATGGGGCATGTTACCCGCGTGGGCAAGTTGGGCTGAAGGGCCTGTTTCTACACATTTGTCCTGTTTTTTTCCTTGGTTTCCAGTTATTTCCCCCACCCTCCCTACTCGATTAGTCTGAAGAAGGGTTCCAGCCCCATAGGTCAACTGTGCATTTTCTCCAGAGATGTTGCCTGACCCGCTGAGTTACTCTAGTATTTTGTGCCTATCTTTGGTGTTGACCAGCATCGGCAGTTCCTTTTTATTGCAGAACACCAAGTGTTGGACTAACTCAGCAGGTCAGGCATGGTCTCTGGCAGGCATGGGTAGGTGACATTTTAGGTTGGGACTCTTCTTCAGACTGCCTTTGGCAAGAACAGGCAGAAACAATCAGTCTGCCAAGGTTTGTAGATTTTGGGAAGTTTTTTTTTGAAACAGGTAGTTTGGGTAGGAAGGAACTGCAGATGCTGGTATAAACTGGATAGGCACAAAAAGCTGGAGTAACACAGCAGGTCAGACAACATCTGAGGAGTATAAGAAGATAACTGCAGATGCTGGTACAAATCGAAGGTTTTTATTCACAAAATGCTGGAGTAACTCAGCAGGTCAGGCAGCATCTCGGGAGAGAAGGAATGGATGACGTTTCGGGTCGAGACCCTTCTTCAGACATCTGAGGAGAACAGGAATGGGTGACGTTTCGGGTCGAGACCCTTCTTCTGAAGAAGGGTCCCGACCCGAAAAGTCAACAACGCATTTTCTCCAGAGATGTTGCCTGACCGTTCTGCAGAAGGGTCTCAACCCAAAACATCACCTATTCCTTTTCTCCTCAGATGCTGTCTGACCTGCTGAGTTAATCCAGCCTTTTGTGCCTTTCGAGGGAACTATAAGGCTGGAGATATCTTCCAAAATGTAGCAGTCTCTGAATACTGGATTTGAATATCAAATTCCTGGATAGGGTGGAGCACAGAATGAGCTGCCAGAAACTATCATTGGGCCAAGCCAACACTATGAAAAGCACAAACGTTTTTTTTTAAATGACATGTTTTTATTCTGAAACCCCTTTCACTTTATGTTTACCTTGGCATCCTCTGTAATTTAGAATCTAGGTGCTATTTATTTTCCATTCTGGTTTTGTGCCAACCTACCTCTTCTGTCCCTATTCTAGCTAATAACGATGGCATTATATCAGCTTATAAATCGCTGCCATTTAAGGTATAAATTGAGCAAGGCTGGTGGAAGTGCTCCAAAAATATAGGTGGGTGGTAGAATCTGGGGAAAGTTGATCAGATTTGGAGGGATATGGGCCAAATGCATGCAGGTGGGACTATTGTAGATGGGACCTGTTGGTTGGCGTGAGCAAGTTGGACCAAAGGACCTGTTTCCACGCTGTGTTAGGTGGGCATGGTGGCGCAGAGTTAGAGTTGCTACCTTGCAGTGCCAAGGACCCAGGTTCGATCCTGACACGGGTGCTGTACGTTCGCCCCGTGACCTGGGTGGGTTTTCTCCAGGACCTCCGGTTTCCTCCCGCGCTCCAAAGACATACAGGCTTGTAGGTTAATTGGCTTTGGTAAAATTGGCCCTGGTGTGTAGGATAGTGTGTAAGTGTAGGTGATCGCTGGTCGGCACAGACTTGGTGGGCTGAAGAACCTGTTTCCACGCTGTATCTCTACATTTCTCCTCAGCTTAGTCCTAAATCCCATCCCTGTTTCTGACACTGTAAACCTTTGTTAGCGAAACCTAGCTCATGATGGTGGCACTGTGTTAGCTTATAAATCGCTGCCATCTCCTTCATTGCCATTCATTGAAACCTTCATCCCCATCGTTTTCCAGCTTGCCCTGCGATAACATTATTATCACTTTGTTTAAAAAGCGAGGAATAGCTGATACAAACCTCTCATCTGGCATGTGGACCCAATGCACATCACGTTCATCTCATTAGCCAGTCTTCAAATTCAACAAAAATATAAGAGATGAAAGGATAACAGAAAAAAAAAGATTAAAAACTATAAACTCAAAGAACTTTTGAAAGTGCGACTTCTTTTTATAGAGAAACGACCTTGCCATTTTGATTCATGAGTGTCAAGGCTCGTCTGGGATAATAAGGACAAGTTATAAAATATTCACTGTATTGGGATTCAGAGAAACATTTCTGTTTGTGCTCTCGGTTTCAATGTCAACTGTCTCGAAAGATTAGATTGTAGTTGCAAACATATTTGCTCTCCTTTGCAAAGGAGTTGGTGGAATAGATTTAGGATGAAATGAGGCATTTATTTCGTAAGCTTACACTGGACTCTGGACAGTTTTGGGCCGGATATCTGATGTAGGATGTGCTGGCATTGGAGAGGGTCCAGAGGAGGTCTATGAGAATGATCGGGTTAACATATGATGGAGCATTTGGTGGCACTGGGCCTGTACTCGCTGGAGTTTAGAAGGATGAGGGTCACATCATAGAAACTTATCGAATGGTGAAAGGCCTGAATAGAGTGGATATGGAGAGGATGTTACCACTAGTGGGGGAGTCTAGAACCAGAGGCCACAGTCTCAGAATAAGAGGACGTACATGTAGAAAGGAGATGAGGTGGAATTTCTTTAATCAGAGGGTGGTGAATCTGCGGAATTCATTGACACAGACGGTTGTGGAGGCCAAGTCAATAGATAATTTTAAGGCAGAAATTCACAGCTTGTTGGTTAGTATGGGTGTTATGGGGAGAAGGCAGGAGAATGGGGTTGAGAGGGAAACACATAGATCAGCCATGATTGCATGGCACAATAGACTCATTAGGCCAAATGGCCTAATTCTGCTCCTATAACTCCTGAACTGATGATTGCTTCACCAGAACGCGCATCACTTAGGCATGAAGATATTAACATTTTTATCAAAACGAGCTATTCAGCCCAAAATAGTTGGTGTCAGCATGTAGTCACCACAAAAGTCACCTCCTGCTCCCTCACCTAATTATTATTCCTATTCCCATCTCCTGAATTTATATAACTTCCTCTAAAATGCATCCATGATGTCTATCCTAGACAATCCCAATCATGAGAGGAAAAGATCAGGCAAATGTAGTCTTTTTCCCCAGAGTGGGAGGAATCAAGAACCAGAGGACACAGGTTTAAGGTGAGGGGGGAGAAAGATTTAATAGGAACCTGAAGGGTAATGTTTTTACATAAAGGTCGGTGAGTATATGGACCAAGCTGTCGGAGGAGGTAGTTGAGATAGGCACTATCATAACATTTAAAAGATATTTGGCCAGGTAAATGGATAGGATAGGTCTGGAAGGTTTTGGGCCAAGTGCGGGCAGGGGGGACTAGTGGAGATGGGGCATGTCGATCAACATGGGAAAGTTGGGCCGAAGGGCCTGTTTCCACACTGCATGACTCTAAGACTCTATACTAAACTGGTGACACCCAGACTCCTGATTAGAGGAACCATTTTAATATCATCTGCATTGATTCTTAAAGACTTCATCAACTTCTTTGTTTGAAATCAATCAAAGATCAAACTAGTTTAGTCTTTCCTGATGGGGATAATTCTTGTTCTCACCTTTTATGAACTATTTTTTGCACCATCTCCAGTGATGTTAATCCCTGTACATTAAGGATATACCGAGATTAGAACCGTTCAACATGTGGGTCAGTTCAAATTGTATCCCTTCATAGGACAAGAAGTATACCCCTCCTGACTCACTTTTTAAAGAGACTTACATGGAGCAGAATTAACACCACCGACTTTGTTCTTAACTCCAGATGCGTCAGCATTTCTTGTGCAAATGATATGTTGGTGCCCTTATCCTAATGGCCACCTGTTTCTCTTCTCGTGCTTGGTCATTTTAGAAATGACCCCAAATTGCATTGTGGACTAACAAATGTTTCCTCCTCACCCCCATTTAAATGCGCATCAATAATAAAAATTCAAATTACCACAAAAGACAAGAGTTCACTCATAATGTTATCATACTGCCCGCAGCAGTTACGGGCGGCACGGTGGCGCAGCGGTAGAGTTGCTGCCTTACAGCGCCAGAGACCCAGGTTCCATCCTGACTACGGCTGCTGTCTGCGTGGAGTTTTTACGTTCTTCACATGACCACGTGGGTTTTGTCCGGGTGCTCCGGTTTCCTCCCACGTTCCAAAGGCGTGCAGGTTTGTAAGTTAGTTGTCTTCGGTAAGAATCGTAAGTTGTCCCTAGTGTGTAGGATAGTGTTAGTGAATGGGGATCACTGATCGGCACGGACTTGGTGGGCCGAAGGGACTGTTCACTTGCTGTATCCCTAAAACTAAACTATAACTAAACTAAACTAACACAATAAGACCGGCAGGTTTCCAATGCCACCTGAGTTTCCACTCTGGTGTAGACGTCACTACAGAGGAATTTGGACAGTCAGGGGTAATAATCCCATTGAGCTTGCAATTTGGGCCAGCTAACAGTCATCTTGGCCAATCCCAGAATCTTGGCCACCAAGAGGCCTTTGACTCGTTGCTCCCTTCTCCTTCAGCGAGCCCTCAGGAAGCAGATCCTCCAAAGAGGAAGAGAGACAGCAGCCTCTCATTGTCCCATTAGACATGGGGCATGGACTCTGCAGGTTTAGCAGTCAGCCCTGGAAGCTGTAAACCCTGCAGAAACCTCTCCACACCACAACACCCCCATGCTCAGGACCAAACGTCCAGCTTGGGCAATACCTACGTCACACCCACACAGTCTGCAGATGTTTCGTCATTGTTTTTTTACACAAAGGTTGGAATAAGCTGTTGGAGAAGGTAGTTGAGGCAGGTATCATCATAACGTTCAAGAGACATTTGGACAGGTCTCTAGATAGGATAGGTTTAGAGGGATAAGGGCCAAGTGTGGGCAGGGTTAGTGTTTTACTATTTATGCCACTGCTATGTATAGGACTCCAAATCTAACACTGCCACAGGAACCAGGAGAAATGTACTGCCATGCACTTTAGCAATTGAACATAGAGTGAGCCCTGTTCCCTAAGGTTCTACCGGCCATGCTATCTGAAGATAAAAGAAGAGGAGGTCGGTGTGGGAGCGTTTCTGAGTGGAACATAAATGCTGGGATTTATTTCTTGGGCCGTGACTTTTTCTGACCCGACCTGAAAAGTCACTCTCGAGATGCTACCTGACCCTGGGTGTTACTCCAGCACTTTGTGCCTTTTTTGTTTGTAAGCCAGCATCTGCACTTCCTCGTTTCTGCGGCACGCAGTCACTGTTGCTGGTGTGGCCCAGTGATGAGATAACAATAGACAATAGACAATAGGTGCAGGAGGAGGCCATTCGGCCCTTCGAGCCAGCACCGCCATTCAATGTGATCATGGCTGATCATTCTCAATCAGTACCCCGTTCCTGCCTTCTCCCCATACCCCCTGACTCCGCTATCCTTAAGAGCTCTATCCAGCTCTCTCCTGAATGCATTCAGAGAATTGGCCTCCACTGCCTTCTGAGGATGGGGCCAGCGGCAGCTCCTGGTGGTTGTGCTGTGTGTCGTTGCTGCAGGGGGTGACAACGGAGGGGAGCGAGCAAGAAACTCCACCCAGCACTGTTGTTAGTCACAGCGACTCATCTCTCCGCGGCTGCAGGCAGTCCTGCCTAGCGCCTAACCACACGTGCAAACTCTTAATTAGCTGCCTGTCACAAACAGCGAGCAGCAGGATGACTTGGGAATCATTCTCCCTGAGAAATTTATGCAGGAGTTGTTTTTGTAGAACGTACACCTCCGTCAGACTGCCTTTCTCCATCCCCCAACACAAACCAACACGGTCCTTGCATCCGTTTAGAATTTTAGTTTCATTTCGTTTGGAGATACAGTGCGGAAACAGGCCCTTTGGCCCACCGAGTCCGCACCGACCAGCGATCCCCGCACATTAACACCACCCTACACACACACACACTAGGGACAATTATTACATTTATACCAAGCCAATTAACCCACGAACCTGTACGTCTTTGGAGACGTGATTCCCCGTGTGATTGGCACCAGTCTGCACGCAATCGTAATGCTCAAAGCATCCTGCGTACTTTGAAATGATGATGTGGGTTTCGAGGTAGAAAGCAGAGCATTCCTGGTGCAAGATAAAGTCATTCTCAGGCAGTTGGAAGAATATTCGACCTCATTAATTATGAAGTCATACACCACAGAAACAGGCCCTTCAGCCCAACAATCAAAGCTAATCCCATTTGCCCGCAACACTTGAAACATTTTGTATCCATGCATCTTGTCCAAACCTATCAATCCCTGCTTTAAAAATACCTAATGTTTAGTTTATTTCACAAAATGCTGGAGTAACTCAGCAGGTCAGGCAGCATCTCAGGAGAGAAGGAATGGGTGACGTTTCAGGTCGAGACCCTTCTTCAGACTGATTTCGTTTAGTTTAGTTTGGTTTAGAGATACAGTGCCAAAACAGGCCCTTCAGCCCAACCAGTGATCCCCATACACGAGCTCTACCCTATACACTAGCAACAATTTATCATTTTTACCAAAGCCAATTGACCGACAAACCTGCATGCCTTTGGAGTTTTTGAGGAAACCGGAGCACCCGGATGCTCTACCAACGTCTTGGGCTCCACAGCCATCTGTGGCAATGAATTCCACAGATTCACCACCCTCTGGCTAAAAGAAATTCCTTGACATCTCCTTTCGAAAGTTACATCCCTTTTATTCTGAGGCTGTGCCCTCTGGTTCTATACTCTCCCATTACTGGAAACATCTTTTCTGTGTGCACTCCATCGAGGGAGATGAGTACCCAGGCTCTCCCGATCCTAGCCCTGATGGAGCAAGGCAAGGTGCTGTTTGACCAACTTGCATTATTGAGTAGAGAGGTTATCTTATATCTGAAGAGTATTGACTGCACTTAGCTCCAAAAGATCAGAGTCACATCTATGGTAGATGTTTACGGCATGAAGATTAGTTGAAGACCTACCTTCATTTTTAGCTGAGAATGGAATCCTCAGACAAGCACAATGCATCACAAAGCAGTGACCTAATACAATTAGTGTGGAAGCTAAATTTAGTCCAGCATTCAGAGATTCTCCCCTTTCTCATTTTTGAATTGATTAAGATGAAATATAACATTATCTAATCATTGTCATTAAGATGGAAAGAGTGCAGAGAAGATTTATGAGGATGTTGCCAGGGTCCGAGCTGGAGAGGTTGGGCAGGCCACGACTTTATCCTTGGTCTGAAGATAGGCACAAAATGCTGGAGTAACTCAGCAGGGTCGGGCAGCGCCTCCGGAGAAAAGGAATAGGTGGCGTTTCGGGTCAAGACCCTTCTGTATAAAGGAGACCCTTCTGTGGAGGGAATGGACGGGTGACCTCTTTGTGTTGGAACCCTTCTTCAGTCTGATTGGGAGTAAGGGGGAGCTGGAAAAGGGAGTTACGGGTAGGCCGAAGCCTGGCATCTATTAGATGGCTACAGGTGAGGAGGGTTTGATCGGCAAATGGGTGGAGTAAGTGACAAAGGCTAGAGGTGAAATTCACTTGTATCCACCGACCACCTGCTAAGCTTGTACTACCTCCCCATCTCCTTTCCAGCTTTCTCCCCACTAAGAATGATCCTGACCCAAAATGTCGTCTGTCCATCCCCTCCAAAGATGCTGCCTGATCTGCTGAGTTCCTCCAGCACAGTGTGTTTCACTCAGGATTCCAGCATCTAGCAGCTCATCCTTTGTTGCCCTTCATTTGTCTTGATACATGTGCTCAGATTTCTTGATCATGCAAACCTTCTGATGATGAAAATGATGATAGAGCCATCGAGTCATACAGCATGGAAACAGGCCCTTCGGTCCAACTTGCCCACACCGACCAACAAATCTCATTTACACTCGTCCCACCTGCTTGCGTTTGGCCCATAAAACCTGTCCTTTCCATGTACCTTCTGTATGTTTCTTAAGCATTGTGAAAGTACCTGCCTCAACTATCTCCTCCGGCAGCTCATTCCATACACCCACCACCCTTTGTGTGAAAAAGTTACCCCTATTAAATATTCCCCCCCCCCTCACCTTAAACATAATGATGATGATACTTTATTGTACCTTATCTACCTAGGTACCGTTAAATTCGTTGTTTTTGCATACAATCCAGTAAAATCATACGATAGACAAGCACAATCATAGAAATGCAATGATTGTCGTGTAATAGTAGACTTCAAGGAGACGGTACACAAAAAGTCGACACGTTTCTGGGGAGCCCACATAATTTCAAAGTTCTTAAGAGTGCAGTCTCACCTTGGCCTTAAAGGCCCGTTGCCATGGCGACAACGATCCTCTCCCATCTGTCACCATTTTGAAAATGGCCCTTTGTCCAGTGTCCACCGCCATCGCCGACTCCCTCCACCCTCCTCCCCTGCTCTCGGTCTTTGGTGTCGAGCAGGAGACAAGGCCTCGGACGACTCCAGAAGGGTTTGTGTTTCCGCGGCGGGCGAGCCTGGCCTGCTGTCGAGGTACGGCTGTATCTCACCAGGAGCTTCTGCTGGTGAGAAAGGCAAAAAGTGAGAATAGTCAAGTCAAGTCAAGTCAATTTTATTTGTATAGCACATTTAAAAACAACCCACGTTGACCAAAGTGCTGTACATCTGTTTAGGTACTAAGGAAAAAATGAAACATACAGTAGCACACAAACATAACAGCACATACAAAACAGTTCACAGCGCCTCCTCAATGGGCCTCAAATGCTAGGGAGTAGTAATAGGTTTTGAGCCTGGACTTAAAGGAGTCGATGGAGGGGGCAGTTCTGATGGGGAGAGGGATGCTGTTCCACAGTCTAGGAGCTGCAACCGCAAAAGCGCGGTCACCCCTGAGCTTAAGCCTAGACCGCGGGATAGTGAGTAGCCCCAAGTCGGCCGACCTGAGGGACCTGGAGTTAGAGAGGTGGGTTAGAAGATTTTTGATGTAGGGGGGGGAATGTCCATTTAGGGCTTTATATGTGAATAGGAGGAGCTTGAAGTTGATTCTGTACCGTACAGGGAGCCAGTGGAGAGAGGCGTACGGTACAGAGGCAATAGACGTAATAACAAAATCCATCCTCTTCTCAAAGTTATTTTACTTTGTTCCCAATAAAAGCCAAGAGAGGAGAAGTAATTTTATATAGACTAACAACAATCTGCTTGCTTCGTGACATTTTGAAATTGAATCTCTCCAGGAGAAACTAAATAATTAAAGAACTGATCATATTTTTTCACTGGTTGCAAAAACAGCTGGAAGGTCACGGATAAAAGGGCCTGGAAATGTATCCTTGGTAGCAACACTGAATTTGTTCTCCACTGTGGCTCTGCCAGATGCATTATCATCAAAGTTTAGATCCACTGACTGTGATGGAACTGATCTTCAGAGTAGAATATAGCAAATGACACTAAAAAAGGGTGTCTATCCCCAGTGATCAAAGGCTATGTTCTGGGCATTGAAAATTAACAAACCAGAAATACTGGAAATCTCAATTAAAAACAGAAAATGGTCAAAACATTCAGCTGGTCAGGCAGCATCTGTGGAAGAGTCCAGAGAGTCATAGTCATTCAGCGTGGAAACAGGTCCTTCTTCTCAACTTGCCCACACCGACCATTATGCCCCTTCTACACTAGTCTCACCTGCCTACGTTTGGCCCATATCCCTCTCAACCTGCCCTATCCATGTACCTGTCCAACATCAACTTTAATTCCTTTCCTACACAATTTATTTATTCACTCTCATTCAGAATTTGATTTTTTTTAATTCCATTTATTGCTGCATACAGTTCAAACAAGCTGGAATTGTCAAACACACGCCTTATTTTGTTTGTTTGGCTACTTTTATTCCCTCTTTGGTACTTGAAAGCAAGCCAGTTTATATTGATAGGCTCAGATTTTAATCCTTCTACAGAAGATTAGGGCCCAAGTCTTGTGATGAGACCAAATTGCTTTACCTAGGAACATTTTTATTTTGTTCCAAGTTAAATATTAAGCAGAACTCATAAGTGCTTAATCAGAAGATCCCAAGACACTGTTTGAAGAAAGCAGGGGGATCTTATAGTTTGGTTTAGTTTAGAGATTCAGCGTGGAAACAGGCCCTTCGGCCCACCGAGTCCACACCGACCAGCGATCCCCACACATTAACACTATCCTGCACACATTCGAGACAATTTTACATTTATACCAATCCAATTCACCTACAAAGCTGTACGTCTTTGGAGTGTGGGAGGAAACCGAAGATCTCGGAGAAAACCCACACAGGTCAAGGGGAGAACGTACAAACTCCGTACAGACAGCACCCGTGGTTGGGATCGAACCTGGATCTCTGGCTCTGTAAAGGCAGTAGCTCTACCGCTGCGCCACCGTGCCACATTCTTATGCTGTCCTGACCAATATTCCACAAGACAGGGCTTTTTGTGGAATTAAATTGCTGCTGTGTTTGTAGGTGTTTCCCCTGCGATGCTTCAGATGTGTGTCAAGAACTTTAAAGTGATGATAAGATGCTGTGTAAATATTTCCCTCTTGCCTGTTATGCATCAGAATCTTGAACCTTTTATCCCTCTGCGCACGACTGATTGAATACTTAAAAAGGTTTAAGAGGTTTCACAGTTAATTAAATCCATCCCCATGTGTAACCTTTCAAATGTTACAGCAAAAAATTACCAGCATTGATCTGTAGTTCGTTTTTAACACTGTTGTGAATGCCAACAGCCTTGTAGGATGGAACTGCTTGTGAAAATAATTTCATCAATTTTTCATCCTTGGCAACACAATGCTTTCTTCGTACTATCACCCGTTCAATAGGTCTTAGCCCTAACCCTAACAAGCAAAATAATTCTATAACAAGCAGTGGCGCAGCGGTAGAGTTGCTGCCTTACAGCGCCAGAGACCCAGGTTCGATCCTGACTACAGGTGCTGTCTGTATGGAGTTTGTCCGTTCTCCCCGTGAGCACGTGGGTTTTTTCCAGGTGCTCCATTACCATTTCCCTCAACAGAGATGCTGACTGACCTGTTGAGTTACTCCAGAGTTTTGTTTTCTTACATGGATGAATGGATGGTCATTTGGTTGAACAATCAGCCATGTAAATGGATTTGTACAATACCATACAATACAATATATCTTTATTGTCATTGTACAGGGGTACAATGAGATTCGGAATGCGCCTTCCGTACGATGCAATAAATTAATTAGCTAGTCAGTATTCATTTAAACAACCCAATGAAACAAATTGGGAAAGAAAGGGGACGCAATTATTACTGAAGAACCAGAATGTAAGAGCGTTTTTCTTGGTATTTGGTCATCGCAGGCCTTTTGCAGTGGCCAGATTGAGGGACTAGAGGCAGGTCACAGGCAGGCACGTGGCTCAAGGACAGAGAGGAGGGACAGAGCAGGCAGAAGCTTAGAAGGTGTGGGAGGATGAGGAACAAGGGCTGATGTCGTGGTCCCTCATTCTGTCATAAATTTGAATCCGAGTCGCAGAGATTAAAAGCAAATCTCAGTTTACTTTATTTTTGAGATACTGCATGGAAACAGGCCCTTCGGCCCACTGAGTCCGTGCTGACCAGTGCCTATCTTCGGACAATGTAGGAGACGGGTTTTGTGGAAAGATGGAATTGGTGTCCACAGCTCCGAGACTTAGTGCAATTCTACGCATCCCCTCATCTCAGTCCGATCCATGTGAGGAATCGCTGAGTGGGTTCAGGAAAGAAATGAGAGTGACTGAAAGATGTCTGTGGCTGCACCTTACATGACCGGCAATGGACGGAAGCAAAACAGAGGAGGACTATCATATGTTGAAAGACTGGAGCGACTAGGCTTGTATACACTGGAATTTAGAAGGATGAGAGGAGATCTCATCGAAACGTATAAGATTATTAAGGGGTTGGACACGTTAGAGGCAGGAAACATGTTTCCACTGTTGGGGGAGTCCAGAACAAGGGGCCACAGTTTAAGAATAATGGGTAGGTCATTTAGAACGGAGATGAGGAAAAACTTTTTCAGTCAGAGAGTTGTGAAGTTGTGGAATTCTCTGCCTCAGAAGGCAGTGGAGGCCAATTCTCTGAATGTATTCAAGAGAGAGCTAGATAGAGCTCTTAAGGATAGCGGAGTCAGGGGGTATGGGGAGAAGGCAGGAACGGGGTACTGATTGTGGATGATCAGCCATGATCACATTGAATGGCGGTGCTGGCTCGAAGGGCCGAATGGCCTCCTCCTGCACCTATTGTCTATTGTCTATGGTGACAATAAACTAAACTGAACTGAACTGGTGACAAACTGTTCTGGGGAAGATGCACCCACAGAGTTGCTGGAGAGATGGTTCCATGATGGCCCGGCAACATTGAATGATGGGCAATATATATCCAAGTCAGGATAGTGCAGGACCTGGAGAGGGTAGGGCCTCCCGAGGGTAGTTTCCATGCACCTACTGCCCCTGTCCTTCTTGCTGGTGGAAGCCGCAGGTTTAAGAGGTGCTGTTGGAGTAGCCTCGGCAAGTAATGGCAGAACGTTTTGTAGGAGGTGCATTTTTGATGATGGCGGAGGCGGCCACAGGAGGCCCTACACCAGTGACGATCGAGCGCAGCAGTGGCAGCTGCATGGACAGGCAGTGGCCATCATCGCTCTGCGCCTGGCCCACCCAGACATCATCGATCCACTGCAGCCACGACACCCGGCCTCAAAGTGAGAGAATAAGAGATCACACTTCTCCTTGGATCAAGATCGAACTTTTCAGAGACTTGGAAGTTTTTTTTTAGAGATACATCGCGGAAACAGGCCCTTCAGCCCACCAGGTCCGCGCCGCCCAGCGATCCCCGCACATTAACACTATCCTACACACACATGGGGGACAATTTTTTTAATTTTTTTTTTTTTTTTTAAACATTTGCCCAGTCAATATAAGATTATGAAGGGGTTGGACACGTTAGAGGCAGGAAACATGTTCCCAATGTTGGGGGAGTCCAGAACCAGGGGCCATAGTTTAAGAATAAGGGGTAGGCCATTTAGAACGGAGATGAGGAAAAACTTTTTCAGTCAGAGAGTTGTAAACCTGTACGTCTTTGGAGTGTGGGAGGAAACCGAAGATCTCGGAGAAAACCCACGCAGGTCACGGGGAGAACGTACAAACTCCATACAGATGGCGCCCGTAGTCAGGATGGAACCTGAGTCTCCGGTGCTGCATTCGCTGTAAGGCAGCAACTCTACCACTGCGCCACCGTGCCGCCCATTGCATGATAGTGCTCCCGGAGCATGGCGTCTCTCTGCGTGCTGTTCCAGAGGAGGATCTTCTGTACTCGCCTATAGCACGACTCGACTGGATAGCATGCAGAACAAACATAAGTGCACAACTTCTGAAGGTCCTTCTGCAGTTGTACAGGGCCCTAGTGAGACCGCACCTGGAGTAATGTGTGCAGTTTTGGTCTCCAAATTTGAGGAAGGATATTCTTGCTATTGAGGGCGTGCAACGTAGGTTTACTAGGTTAATTCCCGGAATGGCAGGACTGTCATATGTTGAAAGACTAGAGCGACTAGGCTTGCATACACTGGAATTTAGGACGAGAGGAGATCTTATCGAAACGTATAAGATTATTAAGGGGTTGGACACGTTAGAGGCAGGAAACATGTTCCCAGTGTTGGGGGAGTCCAGAGCCAGGGGCCACAGTTTAAGAATAACGGGTAGGCCATTTAGAACGGAGATGAGGAAAAACGTTTTCAGTCAGAGAGTTGTAAATCTGTGGAATTCTCTGCCTCAGAAGGCAGTGGAGGCCAATTCTCTGAATGCATTCAAGAGAGAGCTAGATAGAGCTCTTAAGGATAGCGGAGTACTGGATGGGGAGAAGGCAGGAACGGGGTACTGATTGAGAATGATCAGCCATGATCACATTGAATGGTGGTGCTGACATGAAGGGCCAAATGGCCTACTCCTGCACCTATTGTCTATTGCACCTATTGTCTATTGTCTATAACGTATAGGAGCAGATTTAGGCCATTCAACCCATCAAGCCCTCTCCACCATTCACTCATGGCTGATCTATCTTTCTCTCTCAACCCCATTCTCCAGCCTTCTCCCCATAATCCCAGGCCTTGAAACAGTTCACTGCATCTCTGTTCATGTAAACTAAACTAAAGTAAGACAATGCAGTCTGTCCTCATCATTGAGACATTCCATACCAGGCAAGATGGAACATAGTACAATACAGCACAAGGGCAGGCCTTTCAGGCCCACAATCTCTGGGCCCGCATGTGCCCAGACCATCACGTATCTGCCTGCACATAACCCATATCCCTCCGCTCCCTGCATATCCATGTGCCCCCGCAAAAGTCTCTTAAATGCCACTATCGTATCTGTTTCAAACGCCGCTCCAGGCAACGTTTTCCAAGCACGCATCACCCTCTTTATAGAGAACTTGCCCCACACACCTCTGTTAAACTTTGCCACCTCACCTTGAAGCTACGCTCCCTAGTATTTGATTTTTCCACCTTGGAAAATAGATTCTGTCTATTCAACAGCTTGGTGAATTCGCTCTGCGCCCCTCTCCAGAGCAATAACATCCTTCCCAAAACATGGTGGCCAAATCTGCACGCAATACGCCAGCAGTGACCAAACCAATGACCTATGTCATGACCCATCATTCCGAAGAAAGGTCTTGAGCCAAGCACCCCGTCTATTTCCTTTCACAGGGTGGCGCAGCGGTAGAGTTGCTGCCTTTCAGCACCAGAGACCCTGCTTCGATCCTGACCACGGGTGCTGTCTGTACGGAGTTTGTACGTTCTCCCCGTGACCTGCATGATTTTTTTTTCTCTGGGTGCTCCGGTTTCCTCCCACACTCCAAAGGCATAGAGGTTTGTAGGTTAATTGGCTTCGGTAAAGTTGGAGATTGTCCCTAGTGTGTGTAGGGCAGTGTAAGTGGATGGGGATCGCGGGTCGGCGTGGACTCAGTGGGTGGAAGGCCTGTTTTGGCACGGTATCTCTGAACTAAACTAAAAAAACGTGCTGCCTGACCTGGTGAGTTCCTCCGGCACTTTATTTCTTTGCTTAAGATTTAGATTTAGATTTAGAGATACAGTGCGGAAACAGGCCCTTCGGCCCACCGAGTCCGCGCCGCCCAGCGATCCCCCACACATTAACACTATCCTTCACACACTAGGGACAATTTTTACATTTTACCCAGCCAATTAACCTACACGCCTGTACGTCTTTGGAGTGTGGGAGGAAACCGAAGATCTCGGAGAAAACCCACGCAGGTCACGGGGAGAATGTACAAACTCCGTACAGACAGCACCCTTATTCAGGATCGAACCTGAGTCTCCGGCGCTGCATTCGCTGTAAGGCAGCAACTCTACCGCTGCGCCACCGTGATTCCAGAATCTGTAGTCACTTTTGTCTTCCAAGTTATATTATTGTACCACTGCCTCCCAGCTAACGAAGGCAAGTATACCTTTAGTCTTCTTAACTAAGTCTTCTGTGTGTGCTGGCTGCCTTCAGGAATCCTTCATTGTACACGCAACAAAGTCCTTCTTTCACAGTAATTATTAGAGTCATAGAACAGTGCAGCGCAGGACCAGGCCCTTTGGCCCACAATGTCTGTGCTGAACATGATGCTAAGTTAAACCAATCTCATCCGCCTGCACATGATCCATAAGCATGGATCCTCTGCATATCCACCTGCCTATCCAAAAACCTCTTAAATGCCACTGTCATAACTGCCTCTACCACCACATCGCTCCAGGTACAAAAAGACTTGCCCCGCTCATGGGGCGGCACAGTGGCACAGCGGTGGAGTTGCTGCCCTGCAGCGCCAGAGATCCGGGTTCAATCCCCACTGCGGGTGCTGTCAGTACGGAGTTTGTACGTTCTCCCTGTGACCGTGTAGATTCTCTCAGAGATCTTTGGTTTCCTCCCAAATTCCAAAGGTTTGCAGGTTAATTGTCTTGGTATAAATGTAAATTGTCCCTAGTGTGTGTAGGATGGCGTTAGTGTGCGAGGATCGCTGGTCGGCACGGACCCGATGGGCCGAAGGGCTGTTTTCTGTGCTGTGCCTCTAAATTAAAGCTAAACTAAACATCTCCTCTAAATTTCGCCTCTCTCACATTTAGACTGTGCCCTCTAGTCTTAGTCATTGCCAAAGATACTAGAGGAGCAAGATGGACCACTCCGTCGAAATCGCCTATACTGAAGTGTAGTACGCAGAGGAGCGTAACGTCCGCCATTTTAGTAAGCAAGACCCGCCGTTCGCTATGCCTCTCGCAGTGTAATCAGTGTTTTGGGGGAACAGTATGTGTGATGACACCATAAAAATGCAGAATATATCTCATCTATCAATTCACAGATTTTTGTTATTTTTCTTTTTAAATGTTTCTGCAAGTTTCTGCCTACTGAAATGGCGCCGTGACATGCTACGGTTTTTAGGGTCGAGTGGTCTCTGCTTTATTATCTTTGGGCATTGCCATCCTGGGAGAAAGGTTCTGACTGTCTAACCACTCTAGTTTCTCCATTCATTGACTATATCCTAGTCTTATTCATTCTCCCAAAAAGTATCACCTCACAATTTTTTTTTGCATTAAAATCCATCAGCTACTTCTCAGCACGGCTGAATGATATCGTACAATGGAGTGGCTTGTTGGGTACTTTCACGGGGCTGTTAAGAATCAAGCATATTGCTGCAAGTGTGGAGTTATATATAGGACTGATCAAAGGTATTTATTCACACAATGCTGGAGTAACTCAGCAGGTCAGGCAGCATCTCAGGAGAGAAGGAATGGGCGACGTTTCGGGTCGAGACCCTTCTTCAGACTGAAGAAGGGTCTTGACTCGAAACGTCGCCCATTCCTTCTCTCCTGAGATGCTGCCTGACTTGCTGAGTTACTCCAGCATTTTGTGAATAAATACCTTCAATTTGTACCAGCATCTGCAGTTATTTTCTTATATAGGACTGATGGTCATTGAAGATGTCGGAGATGGTCCAAGTATATTTAAGAGCAGGATGGAAATTAGTGTTGAAATGTATGAAGTCAGTGAGTTCTGCATGGGTACAAGAGGTAGCACCAATGCAGTTGTCAATGTAGCGGAGATAGAGTTCGGGGACGGGGCCAGTGTACGCCTGGAACAGGGATTGTTCGACGTACCCGCCAAAGAGGCAGGCATAGCTAGGGCCCATGCGAGTGCCCATAGATACGCCTCGGGTTTGGAGGAAGTGGGAGGAGTCAAAGGAGAAGTTGTTGAGGGTAAGAACCAGCTCTGCTAGGCGGAGGAGAATAGTTGGAGATTGTCTGGTATATGACTGATGGCGTGAGTTCGGCAGATTGCCTCCCGCAGTTGGACGTTGGTGACTATCCAGGAGTCTACTTCACTGACACCCGTTGTATAAATGTGGCACCTTTAAAGTAGAAAGATATCCAAAGAGAATTTACAGGAGTGTAACATTGACTCAATGTTAAAGGCAATGGGATCAAATTTTGAAAAAAAAAGTAACTCAGCAGGTTAAGCAGCAGCTCTGGAGCACATGAACAAGTGACGTTCCAGGTCGGAACATTGAAGAAAGGTCCTGACCAAAAAATCATCACCTATCCATGTTCTCCAGAGATGCTGCCTGACCTGCTGAGTTACTCTAGCATTTTGTGTCCGTTTTTATACACTAGCATATTTTTTTAACGATTTTTTTAGAGATACGACGTGGAAATAGGCCCTTCGGTCCACCGAGTCCGTGCCAACCAGCGATCCCTCTCAACCCCACTCTCCTACATTCTCCCCCTAACCCCACACTCGTACTAATCAAGAATCTATCAATCTTTGCCTTAAAAATATCTATTGACCCGGCCTCCACAGCCTTCTGTGCGATTACGTGGGTTTTCTCCGGGTGCTCCGGTTTCCTCCCACACTCCAAAGGCGTACAGGTTTGTAGGTTAAAGTCTGAAGAAGGGTCTCGACCCGAAACGTCACCCATTCCTTCTCTCCCGAGATGCTGCCTGACCTGCTGAGTTACTCCAGCATTTTGTGAATAAATACCAGCTTTGTAGGTTGATTGGCTTCTGCAAATTGTTCCTAGCGTGTGGGATAGAACTAGAGTACAGGGTGACCGCTGGTCGGCGTGGAGTCAGTGGGCCGAAGGACAATAGACAATAGGTGCAGGAGTAGGCCATTCGGCCCTTCGAGCCAGCACCACCATTCAATGTGATCATGGCTGATCATTCTCAATCAGTACCCCGTTCCTGCTTTCTCCCCATACCCCCTGACTCCGCTATCCTTAAGAGCTCTATCTAGCTCTCTCTTGAATGTATTCAGAGAATTGGCCTCCACTGCCTTCTGAGGCAGAGAATTCCACAGATTCACAACTCTCTGACTGAAAAAGTTTTTCCTCATCTCAGTTCTAAATGGCCTACCCCTTATTCTTAAACTGTGGCCCCTGGTTCTGGACTCCCCCAACATTGGGAACATGTTTCCTGCCTCTAACATGTCCAACCCCTTAATAATCTTATACGTTTCGATAAGATCCCCTCTCATCCTTCTAAATTCCAGTGTATACAAACCTAGTCGCTCCAGTCTTTCAACATATGACAGTCCTGCCATTCCGGGAATTAACCTAGTAAACCTACACTGCACGCCCTCCATAGCAAGAATATCCTTCCTCAAATTTGGAGACCAAAACTGCACATAGTACTCCAGGTGCGGTCTCACTAGGGCCCTGTACAACTGCAGAAGGACCTCTTTGCTCCTATACTCAACTCCTCTTGTTATGAATGCCAACATTCCATTGGCTTTCTTCACTGCCTGCTGTACCTGCATGCTTCCTTTCAGTGACTGATGCACTAAGACACCCAGATCACGTTGTACGTCCCCTTTTCCTAACTTGACACCATTCAAATAATAATCTGCCTTCCTATTCTTACCACCAAAGTGGATAACCTCACACTTATCCACATTAAACTGCATCTGCCATGCATCCGCCCACTCACACAACCTGTCCAAGTCACCCTGCAACCTCATAGCATCTTCCTCACAGTTCACACTGCCACCTAGCTTTGTATCATCGGCAAATTTGCTAATGGTACTTTTAATCCCTTCATCCAAGTCTTTGATGTATATTGTAAATAGCTGCGGTCCCAACACCGAGCCTTGCGGTACCCCACTAGTCACTGCCTGCCATTCTG
Organism: Rhinoraja longicauda; assembly: GCF_053455715.1. Taxonomy (NCBI): domain Eukaryota; kingdom Metazoa; phylum Chordata; class Chondrichthyes; order Rajiformes; family Arhynchobatidae; genus Rhinoraja; species Rhinoraja longicauda. The sequence goes on from NC_135985.1 coordinate 21,339,068, forward strand.
AAAGGGACCCATTTATCCCCACTCTTTGCTTTCTGTCTGTCAACCAACTTTCTATCCATGTCAGTACCCTACCTCCAATACCATGTGCTCTAATTTTGGCCACCAATCTCCTATGTGGGACCTTGTCGAAGGCTTTCTGAAAGTCGAGGTACACCACATCCACCGGCTCTCCCCTGTCAATTTTCCTAGTTACATCCTCAAAAAATTCCAGTAGATTAGTCAAGCACGATTTCCCCTTCGTAAATCCATGCTGACTCGGAATGATCCTGTTACTGCGATCCAAATGCTCCGCAATTTCGTCTTTTATAATTGACTCCAGCATCTTCCCCACCACTGATGTCAGACTAACTGGTCTATAATTTCCCATTTTCTCTCTCCCTCCTTTCTTGAAAAGTGGGATAACATTAGCTACCCTCCAATCCACAGGAACTGACCCGGAATCTATAGAACATTGGAAAATAATTACTAATGCGTCCACAATTTCTAGAGCCACCTCCTTAAGCACCCTGGGATGCAGACCATCAGGCCCTGGGGATTTATCAGCCTTGAGTCCCATTAGTCTACCCAAAACTTTTTCCTGCCTAATGTGGATTTCCTCCAGTTCCTCTGTCACCCTAGGATCTCTGGCCACTAGAACATCTGGGAGATTGTTTGTATCCTCCTCAGTGAAGACAGATCCAAAGTACCGGTTCAACTCTTCTGCCATTTCCTTGTTCCCCATAATAAATTCCCCTGCTTCTGTCTTCAAGGGACCCACATTTGCCTTGACTATTTTTTTCCTCTTCACATACCTAAAAAAGCTTTTACTATCCTCCTTTATATTATTGGCTAGCTTACCCTCGTACCTCATCTTTTCTCCCCGTATTGCCTTTTTAGTTAACTTCTGTTGCTCTTTAAAAGAGTCCCAATCCTCTGGCTTCCCACTCTTCGTTGCTATGTTATACTTCTTCCCTTTTATTTTTATGCTGTCCTTGACTTCCCTTGTCAGCCACGGGTGCCTCTTACTCCCCTTAGAATCTTTCCTCCTCTTTGGGATAAATTGATCCTGCAACTTCTGCATTATTCCCAGGAATACCTGCCATTGCTGTTCCACAGTCTTCCCTGCTAGGGCCTCCTTCCAGTCAATTTTGGCCAACTCCTGCCTCATGCCTCTGTAATCCCCTTTGCTATACTGTAATACTGACACCTACGATTTTCCCTTCTCCCTCTCCATTTGTAGAGTAAAACTTATCATATTGTGGTCACTGCCTCCTAATGGCTCATTTACCTCGAGTCCCCTTATCAGGTCAGGTTCATTACATAACACTAAATCCAGAATTGCCTTCTCCCTGGTGGGCTCCTGTACAAGCTGTTCTAAGAATCCATCTCGGAGGCACTCCACAAACTCTCTTTCCTGGGATCCATTACCAACCTGATTTTCCCAGTCTACCTGCATGTTGAAATCTCCCATGACCACCGTAGCATTACATTTGTGACATGCCAATTTTAGCTCCTGATTCAACTTGCACCCTATGTCGAGGCTACTGTTTGGGGGCCTGTAGATGACTCCCATTAGGGTCTTTTTACCCTTACAATTCCTCATCTCTATCCATACTGATTCTACATCTCCTGATTCTATGTCACTCCTTGCAAGGGAGTGAATATCATTCCTTACCAACAGAGCTACCCCGCCCCCTCTCCCCACCTGCCTGTTTTTTCTGTACGTTGTGTACCCCTGAATATTCAGCTCCCAGCCCTGGTCCTCTTGTAGCCATGTCTCAGTGATTCCCACAACATCATACTTGTCAATGTCTAACTGAGCCTCAAGCTCATCCACTTTATTTCTTATACTTCGCGCATTTAAATACAACACTTTAACTTCGGTATTTACCTCCCCTCTCACACCGGTCACAATTGGCCCTGACCTTACTCTCATATCCCATCTAGAACTTCCCTTCTCATTCATACGAGAGTCCTTTACAGTTTCTCCTGTATTCGCTTCCCCTTTAACTCCATCTCCATATTCCCAATTTGTCAACCCCTCCCCCCCACTACTGTTTCCGCTCCGTATCTCCAAAACTAAAAACTAAAAACTTCTGCTGGTCGGACTGGTTTTCCGTGAGGCTGAGATCAGGCGGCTAAATCATCATTTTCATCAGAAACCTATGTGTTGAAACCTATGTACCAGCTCGTAAAGAAGTCATTCTGTAAGCTGGTTATTATGATTCATAGTTACAGATATTGAATGCTTATTAATTCACACCATTCTCAGCATTAGGCTTAAAGAAAATTTGCAGTTTCAGATATGATTTGCAGATGAATCATCTCTCTGGTAATGGGGAAGTAATTTGTCTGTTTACCAAGGTATCCTGGGGGGATGTCAGCCCTGTGAGGTAAAACTTCTACAGGGGTAATTGGCTTGGTTGCCTTGGTGATAGTCAACCACTCCTGGAAGATCAGTGTGTTGTCCTCTTTCCGCAAGATTCGCCATTCTGTGCACAAGAAAACTCCATTATCTGACATCTGATTTCTCGTAGATGCTGATGGTCCGGCAGTTGTGATGTGTCCCCTCTCCCTGCACACTCACTGGGGTCCCAGATCCCACTCCCCCCATGCAACCCACCAGCAACCTATCCCCAAACTGCCTTTAAACCTTGAGTCTGAGAAAGGGTCTCAACCCGAAACCGTTGCCCATTCCTTCCTTGTTCCCGTTTCCTGTGCTCCATTTAAACTAAACAGAAGACACAACGTGCTGGAGTAACTTGGCGGATCAGGCAGCGTTCCTGGAGAACATGAAGAAGAGCCCCGACCCAAAACGTCGCCTATCCCATGTTCTCCAGAGATGCTGCCTGACCTGCTGAGTTACTCCAGCATTTTGTGTCCATCTTCGATGTGGAATTCTCTGCCTCAGAAGGCAGTGGAGGCCAATTCTCTGGATGCTTTCAAGAGAGAGTTAGATAGAGCTCTTAATGATAGTGGAGTCAAGGGGTATGGGGAGAAGGCAGGAATGGGGTACTGATTGTGGATGATCAGCCATGATCACGGTGAATGGCGGTGCTGGCTCGAAGGGCCGAATGGCCTACTCCTGCACCTATTGTCTATTGTATAAATCAGCAGTTCCTTCATACACAAAACCCCAAGGGTATCTGATTACATGTTTTACTGTATTTTCCAGCAGTTAACTATTTGTAATTCCCAAAGTCATACTTAAGCTCATTTCATCATGTTCCCATTTTCCAGAGTCAGGGTCACAAACGGAACAAGGTGCTTACAATGCCACTGTAATTAATAAATGCTGAAAGAGGACTTGAAAACAAAGGGCAATGTGATTAGTTGGCCAAGAGGCATTATTCCCGAAACAATTTGATTCAATAGGTTGTGTAGGAAAATAACTGCAGATGCTGGTACAAATCGAAGGTATCACAAAATGCTGGAGTAACTCAGCGGGTCAGGCAGCATCTCAGGAGAGAAGGAATGGGTGACGTTTCGGGTCGAGACCCTTCTTCAGACTGACTGCAGATGCTGGTACAAATCGAAGGTATTTATTCACAAAATGCTGGAGTAACTTAGCGGGTCAGGCAGCATCTCAGGAGAGAAGGAATGGGCGACGTTTCGGGTCGAGACCCTTCTTCAGACTGATGTCAGGGGGGCGGGACAAAGGAAGGATATAGGTGGAGACAGGAAGATAGAGGGAGATCTGGGAGGGGGGAGGGGAAGAGAGGGACAGAGGAACTATCTAAAGTTGGAGAAGTCGATGTTCATACCACTGGGCTGCAAGCTGCCCAGGCGAAATATGAGGTGCTGTTCCTCCAATTTCTGGTGGGCCTCACTATGGCACTGGAGGGAGGCCCATGACAGAAAGGTCAGACTGGGAGTGGGAGGGGGAGTTGAAGTGCTCAGCCACCGGGAGATCAGATTGGTTAACGCGGACCGAGCGCAGGTGTTGAGCGAAGCGATCGCCGAGCCTGCGTTTGGTTTCGCCGATGTAAATAAGTTGACATCTGGAGCAGCGGATGCAATAGGTTGCCATCGGGAGATCAATCTGTGCTCATTTCAATTTGTGATTGTGAGTTTTCTTAAAAGGACCTTCTGCGGTGTTGATATTAGAGTCAGTTTCAAAAGCTCAGTGTGTTAAGTGATTTGACATTTGCATGGAATAATTCTCATACCCGGTTTAGGATTAGATGCTCCAATATCTTCTATTGCCTGTGGTGGCCTCCTTAACTGAGTTGTACGGAGCAACTACGAGATGTGACTCAATCCAGCCTGTCTGGACCAAGTGCTGATCTCAGTTAAACACCAGTTAAAGACAGCGAGCAACAAGGAAGACACAAAAGGACGCAAAGGGTTGGAAGCAGAGTGACTACTAGAGAGTTGTGAATCTGTGGCATTCTCTGCCACAGAAGGCAGTGGAGGACAATTCACTGGATGTATTCAAGAGAGAGTTAGATATGGCTCTTAGGGCTAACGGAAGCAAGGTATTCGGGGAGAAAGCAGGAACATGTACTGATTTTGGAGGATCAGCCATAGGGTCATGCAGTGTGGAAACAGGCCCTTCAGCCCAACTTGCCCATACCGGCTACACGAGTCCCACTTGCCTGCGTTTGGTCCATATCCCTCCAAACCTGTCCTATCCATGTACCTGTTTAACTGTTTCTTAAACAATGGGATAGTCCCAGCCTCAACTCTTTTGGCAGCATGTTCCATGCACCCACCACCCTTTGTGTGAAAAAGATACCCCTCAGATTCCTATTAAATCTTTACCCCTTCACCTTGAACCTATGTCCTCTGGTCCTCTATTCCCCTACTCTGGGCAAGAGACTGTGCACCTACCAGATCTATTCCTCTCATGATTTTATACACCTCTATAAGATCACCCCTCATCCTCCTGCGCTCCATGGAATAGAGACCCAGCCTACTCAACCTCTCCCTATAGCTCACACCCTCTAGTCCTGACAACATCCTTGTAAATCTTTTCTGAATCCTTTCAAGCTTGACAATATCTTTCCTTTAACGTGGTGCCCAGAACTGAGCACAATATTCTATTCAACGACGTCTTATACAAATGCAACATGACCTCCCAACTTCTATACTCAATTCTCTGACTGATGAAGGCCAAAGTTCCAAAATACTTTTTGACCACCTTATCCACTTGCGACTCGACCTTCAAGGAACCATGCACAATCTCCTAGATCCCTCTGCTCTACAACACTACCCAGAGGCCTACCATTCACTGTGTAGGTCCTGCCCTTGTTCGACGTCCCAAAATGCAACGCCTCACACTTCTCTGTATTAAATTCCATCAACCATTCCTCAGCCCACCTGGCCAATCGATCCAGATCCTGCTCCAATCTTCCACAACCATCTTCACTACCTGCAAAACCATTCACTTTTGTATCATCAGTAAACTTGCTAATCTTGCCCTGTATGTTCTCATCCAAATCATTGATGTAGATGACAAACAGTAACGGGCCCAGCACCGAACCCTGAGGCACACCACTAGTCACAGGCCTCCATGATCATATTGAATGGCAGTGCTAGCTCAAAGGGCTGAATGGCCTACTTCTGCACCAATTTTCTATGTTTATTGAGTAATGCCAGCATTTTCTGATTTTATCTCGGATTTCCAGCATTTGTAGGGTTTTTCTGTTTCTTGGCCACTAGTGTATGGCACCTTGCTACCTGTGTGGGAGTCTACTGTTCACAATTTAGCTGTTGTGCTTCCTACATTTAAACATCCTCTGGAGTTCAAAAGTAATTCACCGGGTTGAGGCAAAGTGTTTTAGTTCACTGCTGCTTGGCCAAGATGGCCATTCACAGGTCCAGGCAGCGGGCACTCGAAAGTCCTTTTCATTTAATTTAGACGTGTAGCGCGGAAACAGGCCCTTCGGCCCTCCAAGTCCGTGCTGACCAACGATCCCCGTACGCTAGAACTATCCTACACACACTAGGGACAATTTACAATTTACAGAAGCTATTTTAACCTACAAACCTGCACGTCTTTGGAGTGTGCGAGGAAACCGGAGCACCCGGAGATAACCCACGCAGGTCACGGGGAGAACGTACAAACTCCATACAGACTGCACCCGTAGTCAGGATCGAACCCGGGTCTCTGGTGCTGTAAGGCAGCAGCTCTACCGCTGTGCCACCGTGCCCGCCCCACCGGTTCTACCCGAGTCGACTGCCTGCTATTCTTCCAGGCTTTACGGCTGTGCCCCTGGAGAGGGGTCACGCAGTGTTTTAGTTTTTAGAGATACAGTGTGGAAACAGGCCCTTCTGCCCACCGAGTCTGTGCCAACCAGTGATCACCCATACACTAGTTCTATCCTACACACACTAGGGGCAATTTACAGATGCCAATTAGCCTACAAACCTGTACGTCTTTGGAATGTGGAAGGAAACCAGAGCTCCCGGAGAAAACCCACGCAGGGGAGAACGTACAAACTCCGTACAGACAGCGCCCGTAGTCAGGATCGAACCTGGGTCTCTGGCGCTGTAAGGCGGCAACTCTGCATCTGTGCCACTGTTCCGGGAGACTTTGGAAGCCTTCCATGAACGCAGGTCGCCGCAGGGGCTGAACTAAGTCATGCATATAACGACAACGTTGTAACCTGATGGTCGATGTTTGCAAACTGCATGAAGAGCAGTTTTGACCAATGTATTACATTGTGAACTGTGAGTGTGCAATAAAAGCTCCTTCTTTAGCAAAAATAAAAGTGTTTTGGTTCAGTGCTGTAAGGCATTCTTGAGTTGTAAATAATTAAGCGGCACGGTGGCGCAGCGGTAGAGTTGCTGCCTTACAGCGAATGCAGCGCCGGAGACTCAGGTTCGATCCTGACTACGGGCGCCGTCTTTTCGGAGTTTGTACGTTCTCCCCGTGACCTGCGTGGGTTTTCTCCGAGATCTTCGGTTTCCTCCCACACTCCAAAGACGTACAGGTATGTAGGTTAATTGACTGGGTAAATGTAAAAATTGTCCCTAGTGGGTGTAGGATAGTGTTAATGTGCGGGGATCGCTGGGCGGTGCAGACCCGGTGGGCTGAAGGGCCTGTTTCCGCGCTGTATCTCTAAATCTAAAAACAAAAATCTTCACTTAGTAAGTGAAATAGAAGCGTGAATAGGCCATTCAGCCCCATCTCGTGGTGTAGTCGTAGCTGATCACCCAATAGGCATGGTTCCAAATAAGCCCATAATATCGTAGAGCTTTTCTGAATGTCCGTAGAGTCATGAAGCAGGCCCTTCAGCCCACTGTGTCCATGCTAACCATCTACCACCCATGTGCACTGATCCTTTACCAAATCCACACCACTCTCCCTACATTCCCACCCACTCCTCTCAGATTCCACCACTCATCTGCGCCCCAGGGCAACTTCAGAGAGATTGCGGAGCGCACAAACTCCACACAGACAGCAGCGGAGATCAGGATTGAACCAGGGTCGCTGGAGTTGTGAAGTCGCAGCTCCGCCAGTTGGGTCTGTCCGTGTTGTGAGACAAAATGCGTGGACTTGCATGCGGTTAAAGCAAGTCTGCAGGTGAAATATACAGGAAGATGCTGCTTTATACTCGAAGGCAGACACAAAATGCTGGAGTAACTCAGCGGCTCAGGCAGCATCTCTGGAGAAAAAGGAATTGGTGACGTTTCGGACCGAGACTCACGTGACACTGACCCGCTGAGTTACTCCAGCCTTTTGTGTCTGTCTGCAGGTGAAATGTTGTCCAAAATTTTAATTTCACCATTGGACACTACAATTTATCAAGCTTTATCTGACTGACCACCAGAATATTCTTCGCCTGTATTCTTCTTGTTCCTGCAATAGCCATCGAATACAGCTCTGAATAACATTGGTTGCAAGCAGAGTAACTTCCCAGCGGTATGAATTATTGACCTTGCTTTCCCTCTCTCTCTCTCCAACCCTCCCTTCCCAGTTCTCCGACCAGTCTGACTGTGGCCCTGATTACATTTTATCTCTGTATTAGACCAAGTGGGGCCCAAACCTCTCCAGCATTGGTGCAGCACCCTCTCCTTCTCCTCCCCTCTTCCCCTCCCACTTCCTTCCCCTCTCCCCATCCCCCTCAACCCCCCTTATCCCCCCTCCCTAGGAGATAGATTTAAACTTTAAAATGTGAATAATTTTAAAAATATAACGGATTTCAATGAAGCGTCTTCCATTAGCACAAAGGGACGACGGTGAGTAAGGTGGGGCCTACAATTGTCACGCTATCGTGTACCGTTTTGGCCGTAGTTCAGGAACAACAAACAACAAACGAGAGTTTTAGTATATAGGAGATGCCTCGTCCTCATCTTCTCCCATCTAACAATGATCATTCCACATTTTCCTTGATGGTTCATCGCCTTTGATGTCTCGTTTTCACACCTTACCCTTCCATATCTCCGTGTTCTCCCTCTCCCTGAGTCTGAAGAAGGGTCTTGACCTGAAACGTCACCCATTCCTTCTCTCCAGAGATGCTGCCTGTCCGCTGAGCTACTCCAGCAGTTTGTGTCTACCTTCGGGGTAAACGACGCAGCGTGTGAGTTCAGGGCATTAGCTTATAGTAACCGAGCTAGACTTTCATTGAGGTTTAACGTGTTGGGTCTGAGCAGTGCAGGAATCCGGTAGGATTTTAACCAAGGGCACGCTCACTTTAAGAGAGTTCCAAAGTTGTGTATCTGTGGAATTCTCTGCCACAGAAGGCAGTGGAGGCCAATTCACTGGGTGTTTTCAAGAGAGAGTTAGATTTAGCTCTTAGGGCTAACGGGATGAACTGGATATGGGGAAAAAGCAGGAACGGGGCACTGATTGTAAATGGTCAGCCATGATCACATTGAATGGCGGTGCTGGCTAAAAGGGCTGAATGGCCTACTCCTGCACCTATGTTTCTACGTTTCTATGTTCTGAGAGCGGCGATGCTTGGAAGCAACGTTTGTAAGGAACTTTATT